>NC_073725.1:83949721-83954721 GCF_023634155.1 Falco peregrinus | reverse complement strand
AAAAAACCTCATGAAAATTCCGCCCCACGTATTCCCATCTCCGATCCAATATGCACACACACTCCCCCAGCTGCTGAGGCTATTATTTTCCAATTTCAATTTGACACCCCAGCCTTTCATGCTAATTCTATTATTGTAGGAAGTTTATGTGATTTCATATCACTAGAAATCGGTAATGTATAATAACCCTTTGGGCAAGAAACTGAATCCCCGCAGCAGCCACCGGGAAAATAATTACTTTCATATCAAAACTCTGCAGGAGCTGGCCGGGTCCCGTAGCCTGCAGCTCCTAACCTCGGATGGGAGGGGTGGGCACCGGGAGGCTATAAATGAATAAATTTGTTAAGCAATAAACACACACACGCACACACACAAAGAGGGCTTAAAGAAAAAAAAATAAGGGGGGGGGGGGGGGGGGAAGAGAGGGAAGAGTCACACAGCCAGACCAAGCGGCAGGGAGTTTTAGAGCCTTTATTTATCAAAAATTTTACATATATAAATATTCTTAGACATTTTTGCATTTTACAAGGTTTTGAGGAGTTCCGTTGTTGTCGCGGTACAGTTTGTCACACCACAAAGTCCAGCTGCTGCTAAGCCTTAACAAACAATTTTCCTTTTTTTTTTTTTTTTTTCTGTTTTTACCCCGTTTTCTTTTTTCTCTTTAAATATAAAAAACAAAAAGCTCTAACTGATCACCTGAATCGACCTGTGATAAGCTCTAAGGAGAGGAAGAGCCGCTCTCTGGGCTGCGCCCCCACCTCCGGGCTGCGGGAGCGGTGTGCGTGGGGCGAGCAGGGACGCGCTTCCCCCAGTTTCTCACGGGTGACGGGAGCGGGGGGTGTCGGTGTCGCTCTCGGGTGTTTTTACTTTCGTGGGGTTTTGTTTGTTTTGTTTGCTTTGTTTTTTTTTTTAATTTGTTCTCGGCCCGGTCAATCCATGTCCACCTCCTCGCCGTCGGCGGGGCCGCAGTCCGATCTGTCCCTGGCTGTGCTGGCGTCCCGCGCCCGGACTGGCGACTCCGGCCGGGGGAAGCTGCCGCCCTCCGCGGGGGCGGCCGCCGCCGGGTCACCGTGCGCGGCGGCGGAACGGGGAGAAGCGCCGGCCGGCGCGGGGGGCACCGACCCCGCTGCAGCCGCCGCCGAGTCCGTGGGGCCGGGGCCGGGCTGGGCACCGGCGAGCGCCGGCTCCGCGCCGCAGCCGGGCGGGCCGGGGTTGGCGGCGGGCAACGGGGAGTCCCGGGGGGGCTGGCCGGCCTCGGGGCCCGGGCTTGGCCTTGAGGGCGGTCTGCGGGACGAGGAAGCCCAGGGGCTGGGTGATGGGGTAGAGCAAGAAGTGTCCTTTGCCGATGAGGGTGCGGGGGGCGCAGGGGGGGAGGCTGGGGAAGTCCGGGGCGGCTTTGCGGCGGGGGGGCGAGTCGGAGAGGAGGCTCTCCACGCTGAAGGGGTTGAGCTTGTGGAAGCTGCCGGCGCCGCGGGCCCCCCCCGCGCCCCCGCTGCCGTCCCCCGACGGGGCAGCCGCGCAGTCCTTGTCGGGCGGGCGCTGGAGCCGCCCGCTCCCGCTTCTTTGGCTGGGGTAGAATGGCTCTGCCGTCTGGTCGCAGGCGCCGGGGGGCGGCTCGGAGGGGGCGGCGGCGGCGGGCGGCGGCGGGTGGGGCGGTGGGGGCTGCCCGCGGGGCTTGGCCTCGGGCGGGGCGGGCGAAAGGCCCCCCCCGCCGCCGCTGTCGCTGTCGGAGCTGGGCGTGCTGTGCAGGGAGAGACCGCTGGGCGAGTGCGGATGCCGGCTTTGGCTTTTGAGGAGCTTCTTCTCGTGCTTGCGCTTCTTCTTCTCCATCTTCTCCAGCTCCTTGCGGGCGATCTCCTCGGGGTCCATGGGCTCCCCGCTGCACGTCGTGGGGTGGGAGTTGTGAGCCGGCCGCCCCGGGCCCTTCTTCGTGTTCTCTTTCTTTCTCCATTTGGCCCGGCGGTTTTGGAACCAGACCTACACACCGAACAACGAGAAGCAATTAACACCCAGAGCACCGGCCCCCGCGGTGGCTAGGGCCCGGGCGGGGGGAGCAGGGGGAGAAGCGCAGCTCAGGCCTCCCCCGTCCACCCCTCGAGGTGCCGGTAGCCCCCATCCACAGGACCGGGCGTCTGCGAGAAGGAGAGCAAGGGAGGGGGGAGGAAGAGATAACCACGCTTCTTAAACAGGGTAGGAGGAAAAGAAAAAAAAAAAAACCAAAACACAAATGGGGGGGGTGCACACTCACGCACACATACGCTGCACCCTTCCCGCACTGGCGCCGCGGGGAGGGGTCGGGATAACACAGCCCCCCCCCCCCCCCCCCCGCGGCCGAGAGGGCAGAAGCACCAGCCGGAGCCCCGAGCTGCAGGGCCGGGCCCGATCCCTCCGCAGCAACGCAGAATGCGGTAGCGCACAGCACAATAAGCGGGCCGGAGGCAGGGGCGGCGCGGGGGGGGTCGCCTCGCCCGACGGAGCGGGGTCTGGGCCTCCTGCCCCACACCGGGCGCCGGAGCAGAGGGTTTGGATGAGCCCAGAAGCGGGGTTTGGTCAGGTTTGTTATAGATTATGGGAGGAAAACAAGAAACAATTAAATTGCATCCCCTCTGCTCCGGCCTTGCTCCCGCCGTTCCCCGGCACCCGCCGGGCCTCGGCCCATCGGGGCTGCCAGCAGCGCAGTGCCCGGCCGGAATCAGCGGCCGCGCTCGGTGCCGGCAGCACGGCCCCGGCTCGGGGGCATCGCAGGGACGTCGGTGACCCGGTCCCGGCTCCTTCCCCACCGCCGGGCCCCGTCAGCCCCTGGGCACGGTGCGGCGGCGGCACTCGGAGCCGGCGCGGGGAAGGGGAAGGCGGCTCGGAACACACCGAGACGATGGAACCGCGGCGAACGGCGTCAGCTCACCACGGGGCACGGCCCCGCCGCCGGGGCTGCCGTACGGCCGCGCTCCCGGCACACGCAGCCGCCCCGCACGGCCGCGGCAGCCCGGCGGGACACGGAGCCGCCCGGCCTCGCCGCCCGCTCGCAGCCACCGCGGCACAAAACAGCATCGCAGGACCCAGCAACAGCCCGCACCGCGCCCACGGCCCCTTGCTCAGCTCCCTTTTTATATATATATTTTTTTATATTAATAGAAGCAAATAGATTGTTCCCCTCCCCATCCCGTACTACCGAGGGCCTGAGCAGTTCGTTGAAATTAAGTTTTACAAGTTCCACACGCTCTCGATGCGCCTACGAGCTTTATTGGCATTCTCCAGCGTACCCTGGCCCGTGATTAAGCCTCGTATTTGCATGCTAATTTCTCGCCCTTGACTCATTTAAGAAAAATGTTTACAGTGGAAAAAAATATATATATAAAAAAAGGTTTAGGGAAGCCAGGCTGAGATGTCACTTATCGGGACTCGTTTGCAAGATTAAAAAAAATAAAGTGAGGAAATGGTAAGAAAAAAAAACCATCAAGAACAGCAAGTGCAAAGCAGGGAAACAAAAGGAGAGGCCGGGAGGAGCGGGGCTGCGGGCCCCAGGCGCAGGGCCCGTCCCGGAGCGGGGCTGCGGGTCCAGCCGAACATCCCGGGGACCGCTCGGCGCTGGGAGGGGGCAGGGGAGGGAGGGGACACGGGATACGCGGTTTTTACCTGCACTCTGGACTCCACCAAGTCCAGCCTGAGAGCCAGAGCCTCTCGCATAAACACGTCCGGGTAATGACTCTCATTAAACGCCTTTTCCAGCTCCTCGAGCTGCCAGCCAGTAAAATTGGTGCGGGTTCGTCTTCTTTTACAGCCAGGACTTTCTTTGTTCCGGGTCACCCGAGTCTGAAAAGGCAGAAATACCTTCAGGTCCCTGGAAGACAGGCCTTCTCCCCCCCTCCCTGCCATTCACAGGAGCCTTTTAACTTTTGTGCTCGGTAGCGTTGGTAAAAGAGCGGGATTATACACACACCTGAGCTAAAAATGGGGAGGAACCCGATCTGCCCTCGCCTCCTCCGAAAATGTACTTTACAGAACATTTATTCCTGAAGGAAGCTCTCCATAGGCACTCAGCTGGCAGAGAGAGAGAGAGAAGTTCCAACATTTGCTCCAGCCACCAAAGGTTTAATTAAAAAAATAAAAATTAAAAGCCCCCCCTCTTTCCCTTCCCCAGGTCCCGTCCCCCCTCCCCAGCACCTGACCCCCGCAGACCCCCCGACACGGGCAGGCGCGGGGCTGGGGTGCTCGCAGCCTCTCCGGGTACGTACGTGGCCAGGCTGGGCATTTACAGCCCTAGCTGCACCTCTCCGAAGGTTTTCCACCAGGTGTGGAAATTAATAATATTTTTTATTTAGCCGAGGTGCAGAGAGGGGCTGCTCCAGGGTTAATAAAAAGGATGTTGGGGCGACGGAGCGTTTTAATAGCTGAACAATAGCGGTGCCACAGGCCGGTGGGGAGGGAAGAAAAACGCTTCCCTTTGGTTTAATCGTTTAAAAAAAAATAATTACTGGTCTTCATTCCCCAAACTCCAGCGATTCCCATTATTATTTTTAATTTTTTTTTTAATGGCACGATCCGAGCCCCCACCCCAGAGACGAACTTTGGAGAAGGCACCGGGCCGGGCCCGCTATTGTTCAGGGCACACGCGTGGCCCCGCGCCGGTGGGAACGGGGGATGCTCCCGGCGCTCGGCCCGGGGCCCCCCGCCCCGTCCTGGCCGCCCCCTCGGGGGAGGGGGGGAGGCAGCACAGCCGCCCTCCCTTCTCCAGGCACCCCAATATCCACAGATAGGGATGCGAGGGGGGGTGCGGTGCCTTTCTTCCTCCGCGCTGACACGCTCCTGGGCGGGGAGCGGCGGTTGGGTCCGGGGGTGGTGGTGGTGGGGGGTGTCGGGGTAGCGGGGGGGGGGGGGGGGGGGGGGGGAGGGTAGCGGGGCCGCTCCTACCTGCGAGCTTGAAGGGCTGGCTGTCCCCGCTCACCCCGCAGCCGGAGGGGATGAGCGGCGCCGGGTTGACCACGGAGGCGGCGCAGGAGCCG